>NC_136004.1:27221157-27243657 GCF_048128805.1 Centroberyx gerrardi | reverse complement strand
AAATTCTCTGATTCCAGCTTCTTAAATGTGAATATTTTCTGGTTTCTTTACTCCTCTATGACAGTAAACTGAATATCTTTGGGTTGTAGACAAAACAAGACATTTGAGGACGTCATCTTGGGCTTTGGGAAACACTGATCGACATTTTTCACCATTTTCTGACATTTTATAGACCAAACAACTAATCGATTAATCGAGAAAATAATCGACAGATTAACCGACAATGAAAATAATCGTTAGTTGCAGCCCTACTGGGGATACAGTGTGTAATGACCTTGGTGTGGAGCACTGCAGTTTTTTTTTTCTCACTTATCAACACTTCCTGGAATCAACAAAATCAACGGAAAGCTAGTCTGTGGTTTTGAAAATATGTAGCTACACCAAATGTGAAGTAATAGTCAAATTAATCATCACTCTGGCCGTGGGTAGTGCTGTGAAGTTTCATCCTTCCTCCCTTTTTTTGTCTCAAATGCTGTATGTGGGATAAGATAGTAGTTCTCAACTTGGCAACATGAATTTGGGTGGTGATGAATTGCTTTTGCTCATGAAATAACAACAACTTGCAGCTTCTTGACTTCTTCCAATAAGCAGTCAAGTGAAATAGCTTATACAAGTGAAAGTAAAACTCATCAAAAAAGCATCAGGTCTCAAAGCTCCCTGTTTATTTAATAAAGGATGTTTCACACGCTTCAGCCTCTCCAAACAGGGAAAACAGGTCATGTAAATAGACTAACTTCACATAGACTAACCCAAAGGAAGGACACAGTTTCAATTAGTGTAAATTACTTTCAATTAGTATTAAATTATCACATTTTCAAGCACACTGCTTCAATTATATGCTTAATTTATTGAGTTTAAGGTTTTGACTTACCCAGCATCTTCATTAGAGTCAATACCTGTTTATCTGTTAACCTGCATCAACATTCACAATCCAAAAAGGTTGAGAACAAGAGGGTTAAATGACACACAACATGGAATCTATTAAGTCTTTTCGTCAAAAATGAAACTTAGGCTTAGTCCAGGCACATACTGTCAAAAAATAAGCTTTGATTGTATCGTCCTCTCTGTCCCCTCAGATAATGGATCTAGGTAAGAAAGTCATGGGCCAGAGGGCCTTTGAGCAGGCGATGAAGATGACGTTTTACGGTCAGTTTGTGGCGGGGGAGGACCACAGGGCCATCAGGCCGCTGCTGCAGAAGAACCAGGCGTTCGGCGTGGGCTCCGTCCTGGACTACAGCGTGGAGGAGGACATCAGCCAGGAGGAGGCCGAGCAGAAAGAGATGGAGTAAGACGATATCACATGAAAATGTTATTATATTATTACACTTACGCTTGCTTATCGACCTAGCATAACTGCTGATAGGAGGGGTGTTCTTACTTTACTTTTCTTGATTAATGTTATAGCACTTTCTTGCCTTTATAGCACTCTAAACTATCTGGCTTCTTATCCTACTGATGCTTGAGGAATGTTCACTTATTTTACTGTTGCACTTATTGGAAGTAGCTCTCGATAACAGCTAAATGCCTAAGTTGTGGTATTACCATACAGTTCAGTGGATATTACATATAAACAGAGACATTCCTCAAAAATTAGAGTTACAAATATGTTTTTGAGTCTATATTGTCACTGTAAGGATGCATTTTGCAAGGAGGAGGATGCATTTTGGGCAGATATTAAGAAGTTAACATTCAGTGTTTAAATTAGCTTATATCAAATCAGCTATATTAGTATCAGAATGAACCATAACCCAGCTTAGACCTCTTCCTCTTCCTCTATTCCTTGTAAATTGACACCCAGCCAGAGTACATTGCCAGTAATTTCCTCTTGTTTGATGCCAAAAATAGGTTTCATTTCATATGCCTCACAACCAGGAAGTGGGCGCTAACTCCAAAGTGATTGGTTTGCTCCGTCAAGGCCCATCTTCCCTGATTGGCTGGCTGGGGAGAAACTCTCACTCCTTAGGAATCCTGTCACATGAGTAACACGAGGCAGGGGCCATCTGATCCGTTCGCTGATGAGAACTTAGATGACAGGAAAAACCTTACGCAACCAGTCTCTATGGACAGCATCGTTGTTACTTAAGTTATAGCTCTGGGCATCCACACATTATGAGCAATTAGGACATCTCATGTGGTCCGAACTAAAATGTGGGCACATCGTCCCATTTAGAGATTAGTTCACCCAAAACGGACCGGCATTCTTTTATCTCACTCACACACTGGCTCTAGTTTTATAGAGGTCACATGTGGTGAAATGACAAGGCTGTTGTTAGGCGATATATTTCAGTATCAGGCGTTTAAGTCTGTTGACTCGGAGTGATAGCTGACTGCAATGTCACCTTGTGTCGGACAGAACGCGCTGTATTAGTATTTATCTTCTTATCACACCCTATAAGATGATAAAGCTCCCAGGCAAGCCATTTGGTATGACTTTTTTGACCCTTAGTTTTTGCAGTTTACCTCAGTATACGCTTTCTTTACACCATGTCACTAGTAATATGGTATCACTGCACAGCTTAGATATAGTTTGTCTAGGGGTTGTCTGCTTTCAGCCATCAAAACATATATCAAACTTCAGCCTAAAGGCTTTTGTTTGGCAAACACAGACCGTCAAACCAAAAGGCAAGAGGATAAGGCAGGTTAAACCCGCTTGATCCTAGACAGCAGGGTTTGACAGGCACTCCAATAATCTGTCAAGATAACAAAAACATTAGTCAGTGTCTAGCAGCAGAAAGGAGATAGAGGGCACTGGGGAAATTCCTGCATGGCCTGAAGTGTAGAGCATGATACTCAAAATGCCAGGTTTCAATTCCCAATAGGCCACCTAAACCACAGTTGTATGCACTGATGTTACAGTCAGGGTTTGACTGATATGGGTTTTTGAAGGGGAAAACAAACATTTTTGTAATGAAGCTTCCAACAAACAACATTTTTTATTCAGTTTTCCCCCCAAGAATTGTATTCTTGGCAAGGTGGAAAAGCCTCTGAACCAGTATTTAGACCATCATGGGACACTAAAACTCTCCACTGAAACCAAGACTAATTAAAGTATTTTAGCTAGCAGCTCTTTAAGGCAGGGCAGGGAAACTCTGGGATAGATTACTATCTTTGAATGAAGAATTAATAAAAAAAATATATTATTGAATAATTACCTGAATAAATAAAATGTGCAAAGAAACTAAAGATTCATTGCAGGTTTTACAGAGCTGTGGTCTGGGAGGAACCTCCATCATAGCCCAAATTGAATAAAAGTCCAATTTCAGCCTGATATTTTGGTTAACCCTAGTTACAGCCAGGTACCCTCAATGAAAGTTCCCACCAAATGGCATATCATGTTGAGAAAAAAAAGAGCAAGAAAAGGAAGAAAGACTGAAAACACATGAACAGGAGCAGTCCTGCCCCCAGCTCCACTGTTCTGAACCCTCCTGACATCCCCAGTGTCCAGCATGCTTAGTGTTTAGTCATCTGTTCGGTTACATGAGCTCCCCGGTGCCCCGTGATGAGGTGGGAATAGGTCCAGTGTACTGTGACGCTACAACTGCCCTCTGAAGAAGGTCAGCAGGCTGACAGCGGGACAGCTCAGCTTATTTGGGGTCACCTAGAGGTTAACGTGATGACAGCCTCCGGCTAGCCATTGCCTCAAAGCCACAGGGTTCACGGAAAGAGAGCTAGTTTCCAAATTGAAGTCTATAATACCAGACGTTTGCTGTAATTCTGATGCAACTTAAAATTCTAATGTTGCCGAAACCCATGGCAAATTGACTTATTTTGTCATTTGTATTTCCTCTAATTTAGCTCATGCGTATCCGCCGCGGAGAAAGAGAGTATAGGTAAGTTGCCTTGTTTTGCTCTCATTTGTGCACAGAGCACATGATGTAATTAGAAGTAATAGGGATGCAAATTTGTTTGGAACCCCAGGCGCGGACCACAGAGAGAAGAAGTACAAAGCGCACAAGCGGTTCGGGGACCGTCGCGGGGGAGTGACCGGAGCCCGCACGTATTTCTACGCCGACGAGGCCAAGTGTGACCAGCATATGGAAACCTTCCTCAAGTGCATCAAAGCATCTGGTGAGCCAGAAGAACATATTTCCTTTCGGCACTTTACGGTCAGGTTGTATCTGCACAATGCTGACTCATATACTTCTTGTTTATATGGTATTTTCCAGCAAATGCTGCAGGCTGCCACCCTGCCGCAGAACAGCTTTACCGCTTTGCTGTTGATATGTTACTGATAAGCTGATAAACTGTAACATGTCAACACGTATAAAACATTACCCATAATCGCTGTCTTTGACTTACAGTTGAGTACTAGGACTCAAATCACATTATGGCATGTTATCCCTCAACCTATGCGTACTGTGGTCCATTTCTATAATCCACCCTTTTTATTACACGCAGCACCCTATATGCCTTTCATAAGCATGCATTTACTACCATCTGGCTTTACATCATTGATTTTAATACTAAGTATGTCTGACGCCTAGGTGGGAGTTCAATGGACGGCTTTTCTGCCATCAAAATGACGGCTCTGGGACGACCTCAGTTCCTGGTAGGCACGAGGGGTGATTAAAGGGTCAGTGCACCAATTTAGCTGATGGAGTTTTGGTAGGGGTGGGCTGTCATGTTTGTCCTCTGCCTCTCCCCCCCCTTCTCTCTCTAAAGCTCCAGTTCTCAGAGGTCCTGGTGAAGTGGCGCCGTTTTTTCACCTTCCTGGCAGCGCAGCAGGGGAAACATGACATGGAGGCCTTAGAGCAGAAGCTGGAGCTGCAGCAGCTGCAGGTGCATGATTTTTCCTCCTCTGCTGTTGTTTGTTGATGATGTTTGATTATCGCAAGAATACTAGCTCATCATTACACTTGTGCGATCTCTATACAGTGTTACAGTTAATGATATCGGCCATCTGCGCACTTGATATGACACATGAGGATAATGAGCATGTTGCTGTGTGCATCTTTATCAATCTAGGAATTCTTGACCAGACTGGGGGCAAAAGGTGACTTCTATAGCTGGTTTACTGGAAGGAAACAGGAATCTTCAGGGTGAGCATGCACACTGACTTAATTAGTGTATTTTTTTGCATTCAGCAGCAGGACTTAATGTATAAACCGCAAGTCTTATGCCACCCTCAGACCAATCATTCATCTGTTTCTTTGGATTAGTATTAGTCCTGCACAATTAACTGAAAAATATCGAAAATTGCAGTGCTGGCTACTGCAATTTCCAAATCACAAGAAGCTGCAAAGTTTTATAGATGAAAAATGATTACAGACAGTTTTTTTTTTTTATGTCTGTTGCTGTGCAGAATCTCAGGCCAATAAATTGTTTTTGTTGCTAAAATATTTCATTTTATTCAAAGCAAATTAGAGCAAATTATAATCACTGTCTGAAAAATGTTATGTAGTATAAATAGTGTCCACATGTATTGCAATTCATATTGCAAGGGTAATACTTGACAAACAAATCACAATATGATTTTTTCATTGTCAGCATCATGCAGCCCTAATCACTACTGGCAGTTACATAAAGAGGAGATAGCTGTAGACTGATACTTGAAGTTTGACTGAAATTAAACTTTGAAAACCATTATTTTTGTTTAGGACATGCTGCTAAAATAGGAATTTTATCATTTTTGTAAGAATATTTGTTTGCTGATTTATGTATTTCCTACACACAGGTCTGCTTAGTCATTGTTCACTTTATATATGATTATTTGTTTTAAGACAAAATTTAAAGAGGTTACACAAGTATTTGCTATAGTTTCACTGCTGACATTTGCTTGGCAGAAGTCAGATGTTGCCACATGATGTTACAGTGATGACACAGGGGGGTAGACTGGCAACACTTCCCACAGTTTTTGAGTAGCATCACCTCATAGAGGAACTGAGTAAGAAACTTGCAATTTTGTGAACAGCCATTTCAACAAAATTGTTGGTTGCCATATAAACACTAGTTTTCCTCTTACTAAATAATCACAGTTGTAGGATGACAGCATCTTTGGGCGAGTTTTTCTATTTGAATGAATGGTGCTGTTTTATCCAAATAAACAATCTTGGCACATTTCAACACAAGTCGGACCATTTTATCTGTTTTGATTTTCAATCCAACTTTTAAAAACCTGGCTAGTTTTGCATAGCTGCGAAGTGGCCAAACTGTGTGCAATGCAACCAAAAATAATTGTACTGAATACTGTTAATACCCTAATTAATACTTTGTTACCACAATACCTTGCTGTCCTCTGCCCCACCAGCACCATTGACATGCTGGACTGGAACGGCCTAATAGACGACAGAACAAAGATATCGGACCTGCTGGTCGTCCCAAACGTAGAGGTCAGTAGCATGAAGCAGTGAAAGAGAGAAAGAAAGGAAGAAAGAAAGAAATTTACTGAAAATGAATGCGGTTAACAGAACATCCCAAAATCTCTAGATAAAACATCTCAAATAAAATTCGAGGCCAAAACGCACAGGAAGCAATAATTGAAATGTGTCATTTGATTTTCCTAATTTGATGCTTCTGAGGTTCACAGCAGGCAGGAGATCTGAAGTAACAACAGCACCTGCATTTAACCACAATTATGGGTAGCGGTTGCAGGTATGCAGGTTTGCAGTTGAAGTTGTGGTTGAAGTTGGTGTTTTGTTTGGTTGGAATGAAAACCTGCATACTCTTGGTCCTCCATAGCACATGGTTGCCCATTGCTGAAATAAAGTGTTATGCTAATTAATGACTTGCTTAGCTTGCAGTCCTTTTGCCTCAACCCCACCTTGACCTAGGTCAGTGGTCACTGCAGCTCTAGAAATCTCACAAAAATGTGTTAATTTCTGTCCTCTTTTGACGCTCCAAAACTTGTCAAGGTGGTATGATGTGCAACTTGATGCTTTTAGCCAATTCTAAAGTGGGTTATGCCCAATTTCACCCTGGAGCAAGGCGGTCCTGTTC
Organism: Centroberyx gerrardi; assembly: GCF_048128805.1. Taxonomy (NCBI): domain Eukaryota; kingdom Metazoa; phylum Chordata; class Actinopteri; order Beryciformes; family Berycidae; genus Centroberyx; species Centroberyx gerrardi. The sequence goes on along the minus strand of NC_136004.1, from coordinate 27,236,721 downwards.
CAGAGCAGAGATAACGCCAACTTTCAGGTTGTCTGCTGAAAATCTAGTAAACCTTGGGCTAACTAGAGCGCAGTATGAATCCCTTGGCCCTCGGTTAAGGAAAGGCCTGGATTGATTGCGTGTGTGCGAGAAGGGGGTAAGTTAACCTAGAGCTACGTGTTGACCTAGAGTTAAAGATAGCCCTAGCCTAAGGGTGGGCAATGTAAGAAACACTAATGGGTTTCTTGCGGTGTGATATTGGATTCATTAGCATCTCACGGTGGCTGATCTCCTGGGTTGTTTTCCCAGATAGGTGAGCTGGAGCCTCTGCTGGAGAAGTTCACTATAGAGGAGGAGAAACAGATGAAGAGGATGCTACAGCGCATGGACGTCCTGGCTAAGGTAATACTCTCACATACACTAAAAGGACTTTAAATGTATGCTATATCATGTTCCTATCTCTTCAGTGTCTCTAAACTGAACTCTGTTAGATTGACTGTGCACACACTTGAAGCAGCAATTGTATTTGTTGTTGATCAACAAGGAACAAGCATTCCAGCAAGGCAATGGAAGCTCATAGAGGAACAAATTTAACCATTTTTACCTACTTTTTTCACAACCCATTCAAAAGACATTGCCCAGTAAGAAATGACGCACATCACAATCCTCCAGAAATGAATATTGCAGAATGGAGATAACAAGTAGTTGCACCCACACAATCTGATTGGTTGCATCCATGGTGATAATTCAAAAGGCATGGCAAGCTCGGCTTTATTGGCTGGCTGCTGTGAACATTTTTGTGGTAGCCATGGAGCTAGTCAGTCCTGTTTTTTCTTCTCATGTATATATACTGCTTTAAAGAAAACGTTTCAGCCAGTACAAATGTGTTGCTTACCATTGTATAAAAGCCATATTATATGAGAGGGCGTTTTGTTATTTGACAACATGTACTTTGGTGCGGCTAACTCACCACTTAACCAGCGTTACCACAAGCACAGCAAAGAATCTAAAGTATTACTTGGACAAATACGTTAAAGATTTCAAGGTTTTATATAGACAGAAACAGTGAACTCATTCCTTCAGTTGATGAAACTTACATTAATTAAACTATAATGACTATGTTGAATAAGACACCCTAGTATAATAAATGCTATTAGGTAATAGCACACAAAGTGAATGGGATCTTCTGTGTCCCAGCACGCCGAGGAGAATGGCGTTCGCTTGATGGTGGATGCGGAGCAAACCTACTTCCAGCCGGCTATCAGCAGACTGACGCTGGAGATGCAGAGGATCTACAACAGAAAAAAGCCTGTCATCTTCAACACCTACCAGTGCTACCTCAAGGTCAGAACCCAACACTGAGAAAAAGTGTCATGTATAAATGATTGACACGCATAAACAGAATGCATACGCAAAAATTGGAAGGATAATGTCAAAGAGGGATTTTGCGTTTTAATTTGGCGCTTTAGTCTTTTCAGTACACCATGTTAAACAAATAACCTATTAGCTCTTAATAGGGTTTCATGATGATAACATTTATTGACATTTATAAAACAGAACAATGTGTGAACACCATGTAAGCAGGGTTTTACAAATCTGATTAGACTGTACAGTATATCCAGTTTTACACATCTGGCCCCAGATCCAGCTTGCTGTTCCTACCTCCTTACTACATACATCAGATTTAAAAAGGTGCTCCCCTCAGGGTGTCCTGCTGGCTTTGTTGGCTGCAGCGCATAACAAGTAACCATGATCCTAGGTTCAAACCTGTCTTCTTCTGTCCTCCATCCCCCCCCACACACACACACACTCCTTATTTTCTCCTTATTTCCTCTTATTTTCCAATAAAACAGCAGTGTCATAAAAGAACAATTTCAAAAGAAAGGTGTTTACCTTGCAGGGAATAAAAATGGGTCTTCTGCACAGCTAAATATGCAAAATTGTATGTCTAAACCTGGAGGATTTGATGCCAATGAACTTTTTTTTTCTGGCTTGCTAATGAGGGACTCATCTCCTTCATTGCTCCGCAGGAAGCCTATGACAACGTAACCATGGATGTAGAGTTGTCTCGGCGTGAGGGTTGGTGCTTTGCTGCCAAGCTGGTGCGCGGGGCCTACATGTACCAGGAGCGAGAACGGGCCAATGAGATCGGCTACGAGGACCCCATCAACCCCGACTACGAGTCCACCAATAGGATGTACCACAGGTAAGAGATGAGGCAGCTTATTGAGCAACATTTATTTATTTGTGTTTGTTTTTTAACCTTTGTTTACCCAGGGAAGACTTATTTATTATTTATCGGCAAGCATCCACCCTGCTAATGTGTCCTTGAGCAAGTCACTGAATCCCCAAACATCCGACATCCCTGGAGAAGGGAAAGCGGAAAGAGAATCTCTCTATGGGATTCAATATGTTTTGCCCAAAAACAAAGTGGGCAGGCCACCCATTTCAAGCATTTTATTTCATTCGATTTTTGAGGCCAAATAAGACAGGGAACTGGCTAGGATGATAGGCCGCAGCATAGTATGAGGAGGGATTCAAGCTCATCCAGTTATGGGTTCAGGATGTGACATTAACATACAGAGTTAGCAGCTGAATGGATTTGTGCCTATTTTCTGGTTAATGCATTCATTGTTTGGGCGTATTTTTAGTGTTTTCTTGTGTAAAGATAGTCTCGCGTCACATCATAAATCATACATGCTAATGAGAAATGTTTTGTTTCATCTAGAGCATTTTATGTAGGTGAATTATACAACAATGTAAGCCACATGTTAATTTGCATACAATATGTAATCTATAGTTTAATACTTTCCACTGCATCCTCAGTAGAAAACGGTCATTGTTCTGGTAATTCCCACTTAGCAAACAATGCACAGAAAAGGTCACGGATGTGTCAAGCACAGTAGCACAGTTTAATTTCCTGCTTTGTGTGTGTGTGTGTGTGTGTGTGTGTGTGTGTGTGTAAGGTGTTTGGACTATGTGCTGGATGAGATTGAGCTCAACGGAAATGCCAATGTTATGGTGGCTTCCCATAATGAGGACACAGTGAAACACACCCTGAGAAGGTAGGGGCCAGTCCAATTTGGTAACTCTATTCACATTGGTATTAGTTTAGCCTTTTTGTTATTTATTGTGTTGGTGAGTGTGTTTTCATGTACCTCCCAAATGACAGAGGTGACATTTTAACATTTCTCTTTTCCTCTTGCTTTTGCGCTCAACCTCTTTTTCTCTCTCTCTCTCTCTCTCTCTCTCTCTCTCTCTCTCCCTCCCTCCCATAATCCCTAATCTAGGATGAATGAGTTGGGTCTCGTTCCCACAGAGAACAAGGTGTACTTTGGTCAACTACTGGGCATGTGTGACCAGATTAGCTTCCCATTGGGTGAGAAAAACACGGATATAGACACACACACACACACACACACGCACACACACACACACACACACACCCCGGTACTGACCTTTCCTATCTTACATAAGGCTGTTGATTTGACGGCTTCAGTCTGGCCTCTGTAGGATTAGTATTGGCCATCCTCCACAATCGCTGTGAGCTGTCTCGCCGCTGACCTCGCAATTGCACCCGGACTGTATGGACGTCTGTCTGCGACCCGAGACATGTGACATATGAACCGAGACACCTCCGTATCGACGAGCCGCCCCCTAACGGAGCGCCGTTTGCCGGCTTTCACCACTTATTTGTCAGACAAAGACACTGACGCAGCGGCGGCAGGCAGTTGTCTGTCAATGCGAGGCTCAATTGACTTGAGTTGAAATGAAGTTGACCGCTGTCGATGTAGGCAGACCCACGTGTCATCAGTGTTTCTTTAGGGACAGAGCAGCTTGTGCTGTGTCTTTTGAATCGTGTTACTAAAAGAATTTCTCTTATGAAACGAGTTTAGATGTTCGCTCGCTGCATCCATTCACTCACCCATCCATCCACCTAAACACTCCTTTTAAGTTTACTTTTAAATGTGCCGCATTATACATATATTCAGTGTTCCTGATGTTTTCAAATATACTATGGCTTGGGGTAAGAGTAATATTCGTCATGATTTTTTGCAAGTTATTGTAGTTGAGTTAAAAGGGCATTTATTGAGTGAATTTCAAGACTAAGCCCTCACAGGCGGGAACAGTCGCAATACTGGACTCTGAACTGGCAGACAATACCAGCTCCTCTAATTCAAATGAGGCAAACCTGCTGAGTGGAGGCTTTCCACATGGTGTGTCAGTTCAAATGCTATAAGCTTGCCTGATTGGAAGGGGAGTCAATCAAGATGACGGCCAGTGGACTGGAGTTAGTCCAGAATGGCCTGTAAAAAACGATGGACTTTTGAAAATGCGATAACTTTAGATGTAACCACTCAAACCGAATCAAATTTTAAAAAATGTCTCCAGGAAACATCTTTGATCATGTATGCATAGGAAAATTTGAATTCTTATAATAGGGCGCTTTAACATCCATCTTCATCCATGTCGCACTACAAAAAGGCCTCTTTTCTGTTTCCCCGACCAATCCCCTCTCAACCCCAGGCCAGGCCGGCTTCCCCGTCTATAAGTACGTTCCTTATGGTCCGGTGAACGAGGTGATCCCCTACCTGTCCCGGCGAGCCCAGGAGAACCGCGGCTTCATGAAGGGCGCGCAGAGGGAGAGGCGGCTGCTGTGGAAAGAGCTGAAACGCAGACTCGCCTCCGGGGAGCTCTTCTACAGGCCGGTGTACTGAGAGCGCGGACGAGAGGAGGATGTGTCAGCGTGTCGAGATTTTCATCTTCTTCTGGTCGACTGCTGGCCCTGCTGCTGCCGCTGCTTGTCCGTCTCTCTCTCTGCACAGCTCTCCCTGGATGTACAGTACATCTCCTGTTCTACCCCGTCCTGTAGTTTTTTTTTGCTGATGGACTCTTTCTGTCCCTCACTCTCGTGCTGCCTTTTTTTTCCTCTCCCACTGTTGTTTTTTCTGCATCGCTCAGTCCCCTTCTCTTCCTCGTTACTCTCTCTTTTGTCCACCTTCACCCCCCCCCCATCCCCTCCCCCTCCTCCTCTGTCTTCCTCCCATGTTCCCCCTATTTCTTTCCTCTTTTGCCTCTGCATCCATAAGCATTCCTCATTGTGTCCTCCCAGCGTCCATAGAGCCCCGGTATCCATCAAGCGGGCATCTTTACTACTCCAAAAGGACTCCCTAAAATGTCAACGAGACCGAGGCGGGCGTCGCTTTTTATCACTCGATTTATCTTGGAGAAGGACAACAATAATAAAAATAACTGGCTTGATTTAAATGGCAGTAAAGGATACATCGATATTCCTCTCCCTATATTATGATTTTGACTCAAGGATAACCACACAGTACCCCGAGGAGGCCTCTCTGTATATTTGCACGCTGTGTTTCAGAGGTTGTATTGCCGGTTTGGAAATGATGTCCGTTTGTGAATCAATGAGAAAGTGTAAATGGCTCCTCACAGCACATCCCTCTTCTTGTAAAGGGTGTTATGTTTGTTATTGTATTTACTGGGGGAAACTATATCCTTGCTCACTGGGCTGTTGCAGCAGAACATAAAGTCTACAGTATTCAATGAGTGAATCTGCTGCTAATACAGTCGCCTAGGAGTCTGTCAGGTTGTGTTTTCATGACGTAAGATAGGGAGATTTAGTAAGAGGAGAGGTTCTCGTTCTGTTTATTGTGTTTTTGATGGATTAACACTGCATTTTTTGTCTTATCATTTACCATGTAAATATGTTGGAAGCAGTTGGATTGGGGTTGTCACAGTTTTCTGTTTGCTTCTGATTTCATTTATTGATTAAAAATGTCACAAGACTTTATGATCCTCTGAAATTGCTCATTAAGTAAATGTGTATGCATTGGCAACTCTATGTCAAATTTTCTGTAATTTTGTTGAAAGGACTGAACATGTTATTTATTGACTGTAATATTTATAGCTATGAGCTATTTGTACAGCTTGGGTTGTTTTGGGTTCTAATTCTAGGCCACATTACGCCTCATTATTGATACACAATTAGTATTTCAGTCAGAAAGTAATCAAGCTTCATGATAATTATGGCCTTGTCATTTTGTGAGAGCAGCCAGCGCTCTGTAGACCATCATTTAATTACGCATGATGCTGCACTCAATACAGATCACAGAAATTGGATGCATTAATCATTACTCAGAAGAAACTTTAGTGGCTGTTAAGTTTTACTGAGGCAAAGCGCCGCAGAGCTGTCATCTCCGCTGTATTCTATTGGTTTAATTAAGAGTCAAGTCTACTTTTGATGTGAGATGTGCCTTTGGGTATCAATTTGCCAACAAATCCCTTCTTATAGGATGCTAGATTTTTCCTGGTTAGCTGTTCAGTTACGAAGACAATTTAGAGGACACATTAGAGTCTGAAGAAGTTCCAAGTCAGTCAAAATCAGCACGGCCTCAGCATATTCTTTGGGACTTATCAACACTTCTTCCCTACATTAAAGCACACAGGCATGTAATAGATTCAGCCGGAGCTAATTTACTCAACGTAATGAATGTTGACATTGCGTTATGCAAGACGTGAAGGATGGCGTACGTAACCACTTTCTGTGGGCTCGTCGGCGCTGGGTGCCACATGGTCTCACGTCTCGTACTGTTAGCTCGGCTGCGCCCCTGGGTTTGTGGTCTGAGTGGGACCGCACAGCAGTCCGGTGCCTTTCTGAGCAGAGCTGCGTATGCTGTGACAGGCTCTGACAGAGCTGCTGATGTGAACGCATACTGAGCAATTCATCAGCATTGTTTATTTCGGGTTAGCTTTTGAAAAGATTTTTGTTTCAGTAACACAAAAGATGGATTGGCTCGCTGCTTGCATTGCAGCCGACGCTTAATCTCTAATCAGCGTCTGTGTGCCAATAGATGAACTGACAGTAAGAACCGCTGTGGCTTTGAGCCGCCTAGGAGTATTGCATTTTTTTTCTTTTGACAGCAAACTGAGATTACTGGCACACAATGCACAAAGCAGAGAAAACACAAACCCAAGGACATGCATTTTTCAGTGGTATGATTCGAACTTCCTCGATGGTAATATTAATACCCACAGTAATGAGATGATATTTAAACTTGATTTCACCCCAGGAGCGCTGGGAGGAGTCACTGACATTACAGAAATCATATTTTGGAATATACAGTGGTAGAATATGGGAGCCTGGCTTCATGCATCTATCCTGCATTAATAATGCAGACAATTATTTCTTAATCATTATACAGTAGAAGCAAATTAGTATATTGTGAAAGAAAATGAATGCCTCTAATTAGTTTGCAGACTGTTCCTTGTAACTTACGATGGCCACAGTGAGAGCAAAACAGACAAAAAAGACTTCCTCTTACGGATGGAGCAAAACAGTAGGAGCAGTTTTCACCAGTCAGAACAATGATTTTTAGTGAGTAATCATCATTTAACCAATCCAAACCTTTTCACATCAGTGACTTTTTCTTCCGGACCACAGATGAGGAATCAGTGAGATGTAGCGATTGTACTTTCACTTCATCCACAACAGGAAAATCTAGTTTTGCTCCTTTTCCTTTGATCCATTTCAATGCCATTCAGACATTTCTTTTGTAATATAGTGATTTGGTTACACTGTATTATGTACAAGAAAGAACCGCAATACAGGATTGATGCTGGATAAATGCACAAAGGGGGACTTCTACAATAGCTGCCACTGTAATTCCTGACATCACAACATCATTGCTGCAGTTTGTGAACAGTCAGAATGAAGAGTATATCTCAGTATACTGGCATTAATGGAAATATTATGGTATAATAAAGCACAAGGTGAGATTGTGTAGTGAAGAATGCATGCCTGATGCCTGACAGACCAAGCAGGACCATTTTGCTTGACCTTACTTTGCTCTATTGCTTGTGGGTGCTTCACTGGGTGTGTTGTGGGGTTAAAGGGGTCAGAGACACAAAAACATGTTTTTTGAGCTGATATCTAGCTGTTGTTTGAGATAGGAGACAATAACTCCAGGCATTACCTCCACATATAAGTGCACATGTTGAACTGCTGATGTTTTAGGCACTAAACAGACAATTATCTTTTTACCAGGGTTAAAAATCCTGAAGTGGGTGAACGTTATTGGATGTTTCGTAGTGTCTTACTTTGGTTACACTCTGTGCAGTCAGATTGATTTGACCCCTCGCCCTCCCTCTCCACTGCTGCTCTCCACATCCATCGCATTGCATTTTTCAAACTAGCGGTGCAGGCAGAGAAGGACTGAAACTGTAAAAGCAAATTCTCGGTTTCTGTAACATTATTTGTTTATTATTATTTTGCAATTTTCACATTCGTTTCCTAAATATAATCCATAATCATATGTCTGGGAAACGTAACTTCTACTGCAAGATAGCGACCTAAGTAGCTACAGCTATTTGGATGTGATGGGATAGGTATGCTAGCTAGCTACATGTCGACCGGGAGAATTTGACAACCAGATTTTTGTCAGACTGTTCTCACATCTTAACTCTTGTGACTGATACTGACCGGAGGCAAACTATTCGGCTTGTGAAATGTTGTCAGGCATGCAACATGTGCAAGGGTTAATCCCCACTTGTTTGACCAGTTTTTACCAATATAGTACCTTTTCCTCCCATATAGAGACTCTTTGACCAGACCAACCAGCACTCTCAAAACCTGCATTTTGTCTACAACTTACCGTCTCAAATTTCCCTGCTCTCACATGGCATCCTCCATTACTTTGCCAGTCAACAAGCAATAGAGGAAATCTGTGTTGTTCATCACAGCTACTTAGTGAGTAATGTAATGAATCATTGAGTTGAGCTGACCTCAGAGAACTGGATCCAGTCCTGTACCGAAGGAATCCCCCTGGCCGCCGCGCGCTCTGATGTGAACCAGTGAGTAAACAAATGAGTCGTAAACACAACAGATGGGACAGGCGATGACTAATTTCATTGGTCCGAAGAGAGAGGCAGAGCAGAACACAGATGATCAAAGGCTGAGGGAGAGTGAGATAGACAGAGAGAGACAGAGAGAGAGGGGGAGAGAGAGGAAGTTTGGCCTGCAAAAGAGCGTGTATTCACCTATGTGAGTGTGTGTGTGTGTGTGTGTGTGACTTGTGTCTCTTTGACAGTGTGCACGGCGGCGTGAGGGAAACACTTTTATTTCGCACACCGAAGCGTCACATTGAGCCGCCTCCATCAGTGTCATCACTTTGCTATCAAACACAAATCACTGAAATCATCTGGCAGATCTCCTGTGTGGATGTGTGTGTGTGGCGGAGCGTGTCACTTATCACAGGTTTTGAGACAGGAAGGGCTGAAAAAAAAAAAAAGCAAATAACATATCACACGCATCACACATCTCTGGAATTAATTGTCATTTTATCTCCAGTCAGCCTGTCATTACTGACTGGTTTGTGTTTTTTGCTAATCTCATTTGGAGGCGAGAGAAGCCGTCCAGGAAGAACGAAAAGCACAATGGCCACAGGAGCGGCCCCCTCCGAATCCCCTCTTCCCCAAAGTCACCAGTAAAACGAAGGTGAATAATAAAAATGAATCTTGTCTCAATTCCTTTCAATCAGCCTTGCCCGCCCCCATCCTCACCCACACCCCCCCCCCCCCCCCTTCCCAAACCTTTTGTTCTGTGCCAATGAATGGCGCCCATGTATTATAGATCATTAAACCGCTTTCATCTCCTCTCTTTGAGATGCACGCCGTTTTCCCTTTGAAAGTGATAAGCAGGGTGCAGCACGAATGAGCCACTGCTGGATAAAAAAAGACAGGAGGTGTGTGTGTGTGTGTGTGTGTGTGTGAGTTTACTGTTGAGGAAACTGCTTAGAGAATACCACCAGTGTGGAAAAAGAGCAGAGCAGGCGATCCGTCACAGCCGTTAGCCAAACAACCCCGCTCCAACACTTATCCGGAAGGCCTAGTTTTCCCACCTCCGCCCTCCACGCACACATGCGCTGAATACACACATATACACAAACACACACACACACGTACGCGAACACACACACACTCATATACGGAGGTGCCCATGCACAACCGTATACACACATACGCAGACTTAAGGCACACAGAAAGCTGCACATACACATAGATGTGGAAGTGCACATGCACACGCAGACATATGCGCACATGCATTGACAGCAAGGGCACACACAAACACACACACACCAACTCCCACACACACACACACACACACACTCCTCCTCCCATCAGTTCCCATATCTATCAGTCTGGGGTGAAAGATGATTTGCAGCGGCTCAATGTTTTGATCATTAGTTTGGACTCATGGAGTGCGGCAGCGGTGAAAAATGAGACTGCTATCTCATGGCCACCTGTTCTTTTAATAAGAAAAAGAACAATTCCCCGTCGCTGGATGGATTGGCTACCTGATGCTGGGGGAAGAAAACCATATTGGTGTGAGTGTGTGTGTGTTGTGTGTGTGTGTGTGTGTGTGTGATTGGTTCATTGTTTTTGTCTGCATGTGTGTACATCTGAATTTGAGTCTGGCTGTGTATGTCTGCACACATATATATACTATATACACACACACATATATGCGTGTGTGCAGCCATGTGTTGGTTTGGTTATGCTTGCATGTGGCCCTGAAGCTTTCTGTGTGTTGTTTGTGTGTGTGTGTGTGTGTGGGGGGGGGGGGGATGGGGTGGGGGTGGGGGTGGGGGGGTAATGTGTGTGTGTCTGCCTATGGAAAACAGCATGCTACCAGGCAGACACGGCATGGCGCTCCATCGTATGGGATCCAATTGTCATGCCAGAACAGTAGGGGGGACATTTACCCAACCAGCGATGCTGAGATGAAAGGGGAGAGAGAAGCAGCCAGGCTGGCTTTTTCTTGCTGCTTGCAGACAAACACAGATCGACTAGATTGGTGTTTGGATTTGGCAGTGATATTGCTGAGGTTTTTTGTGGAACCAGGCAGAGCCCACTGTCGCACTGCCAAGTCAAACCGAACCTTGCTGAACTGAACTGTACAGCTGTTGACCCAGTTCCAAATTTACCTGTCCTTCTCTCCCTCCCTCTGTCTCTCTCTCTGCCTCTCTCCCTCCCTGGCATTTTTGTGCGGTATTTCAGATTGCTATAGTTTATTTATCCACATCTCGATGTTTGCTGCTGTCTTGTTGCCTGGTTCTCCTGTGGCGAAAGAGAATATGAAGCTCGATGGGACAAACTTGCTCGAATAAAATGAATAAACAAATGAAATAAAACCAATGCTGGATGCAGCTGTGCTCCCCAGAACACAATGAATGGCACTAATCTCACACAGCACAGTTCAATCACACGTCTGCATTCCCACTGAGAACAGATTATGGTGTTATAATAGATATGAACACATGCGAAAATATACGTATGTTGAATAGAGTTGAAAGGGAGAGCAATTGGAGGTGAACAGAGGGCTGCATCAGCAGTATTAACGTATTTGATCTTTCTCCAAACAGGATATGAATAATTGCTTGTTATATTTTGGGATGATGAGTCAGAGAGCGCCTCCCTATTCCTACACAACCTCGGGCTGAAAATGAGGAGGCAGCCTTTAAGAGCGCTGATTTTCTGGATAAGAGAGCCAAGTCTGGCACATCTTCATTGATTTCTCTCTCTCCCTTGTGTTTGTGTGGGCTCCGACTCCGAAAAGATACAGGAAGAGGGCGTGTGAAGGGGGGGAAAAAAATGGACGTCCTCATCCATTCTCATTCAACGTCTTAGACACCCACATCTTCATCGAAGCCCGTAATCACGATTCCTGTACCAGGAAACCGAACCCACACATGTTTGCCTTGGCAAATGTACAGTAGAGGTGAGCCTCTGGATGCAAGCCCAACTGGGAAACAGAGGGTGTTATTCCAATGCCAGGCACCAGGGGGCAGTAGTGGTCTTTAGGCCCCCTCCATGAACCTGGACCCAGCTGTGTGTGTGTGTGTGTGTGTGTGTATGAAAGAGAGAGAAAGAGATCCTCACCCGCGTCTTCTCCTCCACAATCCTCAGTCCTAAAAAGCCCTTTTAGAGGTCTGTATGAAAATTCATCGTGCTTTCAAACTGACCTATTTTGGGAGATTGGGTTGCTTGGCTTCTCTGAAATTTTCCTACCACATTCTCTCTTATCGTGATCAGGATTTCGAGAAGACAGTGGAAATCTATTGGGTGAAGGAGTGCAGTCACGCCCGGGCAGAATCAGACCTATGGAAGCGCCAGTGTTGGGGCCGAGAGAACATCGGTGCTAAAAATAGAGCCTTAATACTCAACATATAGATCTGTATCTGCTTTGCTCTTATCTTCCATGAATTACCTAGAGAACATATGGCAGCCGCACACACACACACACACGCACACACACACACACACACACACACACACTGCCAGCATGCAGACACACAGAAACATTAGTGTTTCCTGCTTTTTCTCCCTATCTACCCCCCGTCTCTCTCTATCTCTCTCTCTTTCTCTTTCTCTGCTTCTCTCTTTCTCTCTTTCTCTCTCGCTCTCTTTCTCTCTCTCCTGCCATTTCACAAAGCCTCTTGGAAGTCCAAACATGCCATCATCGCTGGGTGAGAGCACTCCATTTCCAGAGACATGCACCGTAGTAAACACAGTAATCCCCTCCTCCATGTTTTAAGGATTAATATCATCTTTATTCATAAGCATGGCAGGAAGACTGCTGTCGCGCTTGTGAAGGGACACTTGCACACATTGCTCGCGTAAACACACACACACACACACACACACAAACAACCACTGCTAGTGTCATGCGGCTGGCTGAAACACACGTGTCCATGTCTTCTTTCCGTGATGACATTATCTGTGGGTGGCAGATTGATTTGGCCCAGTGAGAGAGAGAAACAATCAGATGAAAGAGAGAGAGAGAGAGAGAGAGAGAGAGAGAGAGAGAGGAAGAGAGAGAGAACTAGCAAGAGGGGGGAGTGTGTGTGTGTGTGAGAGAGAGAGAGGGAGATACAGGAAGGGAGTGATAGAGAGAGGGAGAGAGAGAGAGAGAGAGCTCTTCCACTTTGACTTGATGGATTTAACTCTCATTCAAAGGGACAGTCTTATGACACATGGGAGAGAGATTCGCTTTTCCTTCCTTTTATCTGCGGAAGCACTACAGTGTCTCTCGTACGCGCACAACACACACACAGACACAAAGTTGTAAAAACACCCCCGCACTGTACCATCACACACTCTCTCTCCTCTCCTCTCTCCACACACACACACACACACACGCACCCCTCCAGCATGCGCCATGGCTCATTTTTCCTCCTTCACCCCTTCCCACCTCCCCACCCCTCATTCTATCTCCCCTCCTTTTCTTCTATCTCCCCCCTTTTTTTTTTTGGCTCTAGCTAACAAGCCCAGGGGTTGGGGGTTGCATTAGAGAGGTCCTTGGTCCATGCTCCCCATCACAGAGCTGGAGGAAGGGTTTCAGAGCGCCGCTATCTATCTGATTGCCTCTGTAATAAAAGAGTAAAGCTGTTAGAAGAGGAGGAGGAGGAGGGTAAAGGGTGTGTGTGTGTGTGGGGGGGGGGGGGGGGTATCATCATAACAGCCTTTGGGGGTCGCAGGCTCGGCTCTTGGGGGCAAGATTGTGCGCCTCTGATTTTCCTGCATGCTTGGTACACAGGCTGCAGATAAGACTCAGGGAAAGTGTGCAGTGTTTCTACGTGTGTGTGTGTGTTTGTGCTTCTGCTGTGAGGTATTTTGGTGGTATTTTCTTCATGTGTGTATTTGTGCGTTTGTTAGTTCTGTGTGTTAGCTTGTGTGTGTGTTTGTGTATGTGTGTGTGTGTGTGTGGTCCCAGGCTAGGATTACTTTAGCACTCATTATCACTCATAGCGAAGATCATTATTATAGCCTTGCCTGCCCTGCATGGCTCCCCAACCTCCCCCCAGTAACTCAGTAACTCACCGCTAATACCCACACCGCTCTGAGACACGGGCTGCAGCTAGCAGTAAAGGGGAGATACATGAAGGAGGCTGGCTACTAGGGACGCTTTGCTGCCATCAGGACAAACGCACTGCAAGATATCAGCTGTAACTTAAACACATCCGTCCATTGAAAGCGCACATCTCAAGAGCATGGATGCCTTCACTAGTGTTGTTTTTGTTTTGTCTGACTGAAAACAGTTTACGAGCTGCTATAGAGGTTTCCAAATCTGTCTCTGGGAAACAACTCCATTATTTTGTTTTTTTCCCTTCCTTTCACAATCCTCCCTCCCACCCATGTTTCTCAGTCTTCTGTGTCCCATGTGGGCAAAATAGCAAGCTAACCCCTTGATCACACTTCCTGCACTGAACACACTGTTTTTCTGATGGAAGTGGAATTGTAGATGTACTGTATTGATGATGCTAATGCATTGCATGCACCGGATTTATTGCACTCATGCATTTATAAAGCAAGTGAATTACGCCAAATGTTGTTTTGTCCTATTTATAGCTTTGTGAAGTTTCTGTGATGAAAACATTCCAGCAGTGAATCAAAGTTGCAACCTAAATTTATGTCGTAATATTATAATCGATGACCAGTTTAATCTCAAAATGTCAGATGATGCCATGGCAGCTTTGTGTAGAAATCATAGTTTGCACATAGTTTGCAGCGACACAAATGCATTATGGATTAAGTATGTCACAGCACAAAGCTACACATATCAGACCCCAAAGTATGACCAAAGATAATATGAGACTTGTGATCTGGTTCCGGTTTTCATTTGGTCCACTTTAGGAGTTCTTGGTTTTAGTTCCATGCAAAAAAAAAAAATCTCTTCCATTAGATTTTAGACTGGCAAGTTACACGTCAAAAGCATGGGAAAGGGGAAATGAAATAATGAAATGTATGCAACAAAGTGGCAAACCAAGGCTTTAGTTGCACCAACCCATTTTCAACGAGAGGCCTTTTTTTTTTTCTCATATTTTCACTATTTGTCAAAAAGCAATCTTGAAATACTGAAAAAACTGACATCTAGCTCTTACTGCAAGTCTTTAAAAATCCAACCATATTATTATTCATGAGTGACATGAAATCACATTTCAGAATGTTCTTTTACCTACATTTTAATGTTGACTGAGAAAAAGCTTTGGGTTGAGAATAATGGCATCTGAAACAGTGGCTGTTTTGATTATCTGGCAGCACACTCAGAGAACAATAGATCCACCAACCCACACAAGCAACACACTGAAAGACTGAATACTTTTTATGTGTTTTCAATATGGTTTAAGGTCAGAACTTGAACCAATAAACATACAGTTTTTATAGTTATTCTGGATGACTGGTTTGGAAATCTTAAACTATACACATCTCACTTTGGCCTATAGCTCAGCCCATTTTTATCCCAATGAAACTTTTAAACCTTTTTTACGCCGTAATACACTGGTTCCGATGGACGAACCGATTAAATAATATCAACACAGCATCACATGCTGCAGGGGGGAATTTCATGGATCTGATCTCGCTCTCCTTTTAAATGCAAAAAAAAAAAGCACAAAAAGCCTTCTTGGGTCTTTACATGCTGATTTTCTGTGTTATGTGACTTATATGAATAGAAAGCAACCCAAAGGTTACAGAGAAAACAGCAACAACGGTCATTATCCCACTTCATTT